>NC_140585.1:367224979-367227479 GCF_964204655.1 Triturus cristatus
GTAATAATTTGTTCATGAAAAAGATCGATAGAATCCCTTGGCATGATTGGGATAAATGAGGAACGAGGTTTAAATCTTTTGCTTTGAATGGAGGCATCATTATTGGTCCCCGTGGCTTGGCTCTGATTGAGATCCTCCACTGTATCAGTTGTTTGTGCCAATATCTGGAGGTGTCTGAGAAGCGGAATATCGTCCTTGGTTAGACCAAACAGCGATGGGGAACACGTAATAGGGGACAAGTTTTCGACATTATTTTCTTTATTTGTGGAGTCTTTAAGGAGATGGTATTTTTTAAGTTTTAATTTTCTGATGCCTTTGAAAACTTCCATGCGCGTCGCGGCATACTCAAGCGAACTTTCTGGACAGAATGACAGTCCAAAAGAGAGTAGTTGTAACTCAGCTCTATTTAGGGTTATGTTTGATAGGTTTGTCACCAAGATGTTGCTGGCATCAGTCTGCTTATTATTTACTTGCGATTCCATCGGCGTGTTTGATATCGCCTGGTTGGTTCGCCTTTGTTTTGCCCGTCTCCTTTCTCGACGTACATATTTTCATATTTCTTGGCAAATGTAAAGCTGCGCCCGCCCGCACTCATTAGTCAGGTTTGTCTCGATGGTATTTGTACGTTTTACTTTCCCTTATTTTATCTTCTTCCTTTTTCAAACGTTGCATCATTTCATCTCTTAATTTCTTGTCCTCGTCATTTTGGCCCATTGCGCCAATTTCATCATTCAGGGCGTCTATTTGTTCTTGCAGTTTTTGTCGCTCTGACTCAGCATATTTCACCAAAAGAATTACCAGTCTCTTTGATGATTCCAGATTTGTCTCTGCCCATTCTTTCATCATTTGTGGGTCCGGAGTTTCATAGCTAGGTGTGATCAATATGCGTAAGCCGCGTGGGATCCTCCCGACGTCAAGATATCGTTGGAGGAATCTGCCCTCCCACCACTTACTCTGCTCACTTTTCATTAGTTTTTCTAACTGTTTGAATTTATCTTGGAGACTTGTGTTTTTCGCCCCTGCTGGTGCATTATGGGCTGTGTAGTTGATTTTAGGTATGTTCGTATTGAACATTTCTACCACAGCTGCCCTGCGGTCTCTCAGCGCGTCGGCCGACATTACTTGGGGATTATTATCTATTATAGTTTGTTGACCGAAGAAGGGTTTTGTCGCTATTGTGAATCCCTTTAGCGAACACCGTCCCTCAGTCCTTTGCCCCTCTACCCAGCGTGTTACGTTTTTGTCGATCCTAACTTGGGTTGCCGTCAGTCCACCTCGCGTCCTCCGACTCGAGTCTGTGCTGCTCTGTTGCCCGTTAGGTATCTGCGTCTACGTTGCTGCGGGGCTGGACACCGTAAAGTCCTCCTGGATTGTGAAAATGGTGTCTGTTACCAGACGGTGTCTTCTTTGCGTGCTGCCTGCCCAAAGTCGAGGTGGGGTCCGTGTGCAACCAGAGAAGACAAAAACCGGTTTAAAATATCCAAAGCACTCCACTGTCTCTTCAGTTTCGGAAGAAATGGAGCATGGACCGCAACTATGGTGCATAAAATCAGTTTTATTCACCCCAGGTAAAAACAGCCTTTGCGCGTTTCGGCTCCGGAGAGCCTTGATCACATGACGCGCAAGGAAGTCAGCTGACCACATTTATACCATTTTTTTTTCAAACTTTTTTTGCAGAGAGTGTTAGTGACAGTGCAATAATTTCATGTTGAAAACCAGTCAACAAAACAGACATCTAAAGTTACATTTTAACATTGCCCATATTTGCAAGATAAACGATTGTTGTTTGATTTGCATCTTCCATGTGCCAAGGTGATTTTTGTTCATGTTAAAACAACATCATGCTTGTATTGTGGTATAAATACCTAAACAAAACACCAGTTCTTCCTTATTGGATTACCGTCATAAACCACGTGTTTGAGTCAACATTAGTGATCAGACGACGTCATGTGCAAGTTGCGCCCAATAAATTATGTTAAATATATTTTAAAAGTCTTTAAAAACCATAGGGTTTATAAAAGGTGAAGGGAGTTTGTTTCATTCATGGTTTAAATTCCAATCTCCAACTTGAAATAACATATCTTATTTTATGATAGTTACCTCGTACCTGCATAAAATAGATAAAATGAATAGGGTTTATAAAAGGTGAAGGGAGTTTGTTTGATTCATTCATTCAATTCGTCCTCCACTGAGGCAAGATGTGTAGCCTGTGAGAAGAGGTTGAGGTTGATCATGGGACAGTTGTTCACCCCTCCTACAATTGCTCTGCTTAATAAACGTGATATATATATATATATATATTCACTTAAAAAACCATAGGTTTCACACATGTTATAGTTAGCTGGACATTTCACTCGTGAAAAACCATTGAAATTCCCCCGTTATAGTTAGTACAGGCAACTATAACTCACGTGACCGCAATCCTCTGCTGATGACGTCAGATATTGCAGTATGCGATTGAACACCTGTAATTTAGTACTTCCCACATACTTCCCACATA